>NW_013542870.1:682817-685041 GCF_000499545.2 Eimeria tenella | reverse complement strand
CAGCAGCAGCAGCGGGAGGGGGAGCAGCAGCAGGAGGGGGAGGGGGAGCAGCAGCAGCTGCTGCAGCAGCAGCAGCAGGAGGGGGAGGAGCAGCAGCAGCAGCAGCTGCAGCAGATGCAGCAGCAGCAGGAAGCAGCAGTGAAGCTGTCGCCTCAGTCTGTTTTGTCTTGTTCATTTTATAATCAAGGGTGCCACGGAGGCCTTCCGTACTTAGTCGGAAAACATGCTACTGAAATAGGCAAGAGTTTATTTTTATTTTTATTTTTACTTCTTTTTTACCGTTTTGTTTTTATTGGTTGTTAATATCTTTTTGAGTTCCTTCTGATTACATGCTGCTGCAATAGGCAAGAGCTCGTTTGTTTATCACAGTTTTTTATTTATTTGTTTTTATTTCTTTTCAATTTATTTCTTTTTTTTAGTTTCTTTCTGATTTCTTTCTAGTTTCTTCTTTGTTTTATTGTTTGATCCTTTTTTAATGTCCATGCTACTGAAATAGGCGGGAGCCTTTTATTCTGTTTTCTTTAATTTCTTTTTTATTTATTTGTTTTAATTCCTTTTTTGATTTCCTTTTAACTTCTTGTTAATTTCCTGTTTAATTTCTCTTCTGTTTTTTCTTCAATTTATTTTCCAATTTCTTTATTTTATTTATTTATTCTGTTTTTAATTTACTTTTTTTTGCCGCTGCTGCACAGGCATCTTAGACGAACAGTGCATGCCGTACACGGCAATGGACTTGTCTTCTTGTCCCGTCTTAAATCGAAATAAAAACGAAAAAGATTTTCTAAAAAGTGAAAAAGATTTTCTAAAAGGTGAAATTAACGGAAGTGGAGAAGACAGCAGTTCAAATGCAGCTTTTCTGCTTTCGGGGGAGGCCACGGGCACTTGCCATCAAGGGGAGAACAGATGGTAAGCTTCGACCTTTTCTTTGCTTTTTAACATTTTTAGATCTAATTATGCATTTTTCAAAGAAATAAAATGAATTAGTTCCAATTACGTTGCCAAAATAATTGAATTTGCAGCTGAAATAGGGAAAAATGCGGCGGAGCGGCTGCTGCGCAATAATTTCGGGTGTACGTACACCTCAGCCCCGGAGCCAGCTCCAGTTGCTTTTCACAATATTGATAGCGGCGACAATAATAATAATTATTATTAATGATGATTACAATTATTAGTAATAAATAGTGCGAATAATAGAAGAGAAATGATAATAAGAGCTTGTCCAGAGGCTGAGTCGAGGTGTACATACACCTCAGTACTTGGCGTGGCTTCGCCGAAAAGGAAGCTGAAGAACGCCGAAGAAGTGTTTTAAAGTATTCATTTAATTCGCAATTACCATTTTAATAAACTTAGAATAAACGAGGCAATTGACGAATTGAAAAATAGAAGAGTTGGACTGTGAATGTGGCTGGGTTATTCTTTTTTGTTTCTGCTTTCTGCAGGTTCGCCAAAGGCTACGGCTACGTGGGGGGCTGCTACGAGTGTCTGTCTTGTTCTGCAGAACAGAAAATAATGAAAGAAATTATGACCAATGGTCCAGTAGCTGCAGCTCTTGACGCGCCTCCTTCTTTGTTTGCCTACAGTTCAGGTGTATATACAACTCGGGGGGCCCCACACGCCCGCGTCTGCGACTTGCCCGGTGCCCCATCTTTCCTCCCCACCAGCAGCAGCAGCAGCAGCAGCAGCAGCGGCAGCGCGCTGAGCGGGTGGGAGTACACGAACCACGCAGTGACGATTGTGGGGTGGGGGGAGACGGGATCGGGATCGGGATCGGATCCCCAGAAGTATTGGATCGTGCGCAACACTTGGGGCCCCCAGTGGGGACTTAAAGGATTTTTTCTTTTGGAAAGAGGAAACAATTCCGGAGGCATTGAAAACCAAACTTCCTTCATTGACCCCGACCTCACTCGCGGCAAGGGGCTCGCCCTCGCCTCCGCTTCCAACCAGCTAGCTAGCTAGCTAGCTGGCTAGCGGTGGGACAGCTAGCCAGCTGGCTAGCTAGCCGTAGGACAGCTAGCTGGCTAGCTACGGCTAGCTAGCTAGCCGGCTGGCTAGCTGGCGGTGGGCCAGCTAGCTGGCGAGCCAGCTAGCTAGGTTGCTAGCTAGCGGTGGGACAGCTGGCTAGCTAGCCAGCTAGCTAGCTGGATTGCGGTGGCGTACCCAGCTAGCTAGCTAGCTAGCTAGCAAGCTAGCTAGCCAACGGGCAGCGGCCCAAATGCGGAGTGGT
>NW_013542870.1:666487-682717 GCF_000499545.2 Eimeria tenella | reverse complement strand
GTTAGCTAGCTAGCAAGTTAGTTAGCCTACGGGCAGCGGCCCAAATGCGGAGTGGTGGCTAGCTAGCGAGCTAGCTAGCCACCCTGTAGACCAGACGGACGGCAAACCAACAGCCAGCTAGCGAAGCAGCTAGCTGGGCTGTGACACTTGTGGCTATTTACCTAGCTGGCTAGCTGGCTGGCTAGCTAGCTAGCTAGCCAGCTAGCTACTTGACTCCATAGCTAGCGGCCCAGTAGCCTGCTAGCTACTAGCTAGCCGCGCAGCTGGATGGCTACCCAGCTAGCTAGCTAGCTAGCCAGATAGAGTGCGAGCACCTCAACGCAGCAGTTACATAGCTAGCTAGCTAGCTAGCTAGCCAGCTAGCTAACCACGTAGCTAGCTGGCCATCCAGCTAGCCACCCAGCTAGCTAGCTAGCCAGCTAGCTAGCTGGCTGGCTAGCTAGCTAGCTAGCTAGCTAGCTAGCTATCTGCGGGGCAGCTAGCTAGTCAGCTAGCTGCCAGCGCAATGAGACCTCGAGGAAGGCTCCGATTTGTTGATGAAATTCTGTCGGCAGTTTTTTGAAGAGCAACTTCTCGAGTTGCCTTTCTTTAAGAAATCAATGCAACCAATTAAATAATTAAATAATTAAATAATTAGTAAATTAAACAATCAAATAATTGAATAATCAACTAATTAAATAATTAAATGGTAATAGTAGTAATAGTACTAATACTGGGAGTAATAGTAGGCCTCTGCAGCAGCAGCAAAGCCTGCAGCAGCACTTTCAAAAAAGAAAATAATAAAAATGATAAACGCTAATAAGTACTAATAACTAATTATAATAATAAATAATAATAGTAATAAATAAAGTGGCGACAGATGGTGCGGTACAAAAACATACTAATAAATACTAAGTAATACTAAAATAATAGTACTACAATAGTATAATAATGATAGTAATAATGGCAATAATAATAATAACAATGATAATAATAAATACTAATAAATAGTAATTGATAATAATAATGCAAAATAATAATAATAAATCAATAAAACAATAATAATATAAATATCGAAACTACTAAAGCGGTGAAAAGAATAAATTCGAGAAGTCGAAGTCATCCATCGGCGCCCTGAAGGGCGGCAGCAAATCAAAAGCAGCAGCTGCAGCAGCAGCTGCAGCAGCAGCTGCAGCAGCAGCCGCAGCAGCGGCTACAGCAGCAGCGGCTACAGCAGCAGCGGCTGCATCATCAGCAGCCGCAGCAGCAGCTAGGGAGCAGCAGCTGCAGCAGCAGCTGCAGCAGCAAGAGCTGCAGCAGCAGTAGCGCTGCCAAGCTCCACACTGTGTTGTTTCTTTTATCTTTTTGCTCGTTGCGCAGCTGCAGCAAAAAGAAAAAAACAATTTGCTGCCTCCTCTTCTAGAATCAGAGTTTAGAGTTTAGCGCCGTAGTCCTAAACCCTGAATTAGGGTTTAGGGCGAGTCGAAGAAAATAAATTAACACACTTTGAAGGCTTACGGCCCAGAAAGGGTTCAAGGTTTAGAACGAGGGTTAGGGTTTAGAATTAGGGTTTAGGGTTTAGAATTAGGGTTTAGGGTTTATGGTTTAGGGCAAACTCACCAGCCTGGGAGACAGCAGCGCTGATGTGGGCAGCAGCAGCAGCTGCTGCTGCTGCAGTGCTAGGAGCTGCAGCAGGGCCCGAGCCTGAAGAATAAAAACAAATAATAAATAAAAATAAATAAATGGAAATAATAAAAATAAATAAATAAGAGTAAATAGCAAGAGAACATTGGCTTTTTAAATGCATTTATACTTTTATAGTCCTAGTTCGAAAGTGCAATTCGTTACTATTTCGAACTGCTGCTGCTGTTGCTGCTGCATTTGCTGCTGTTGCTGCTGCTGAGTAGAGGCCTGGAAGGAGACTTACTAGTTGAGTTCGGGGGGTGTGATTTTGCTGCTGTCGATACAGCTGAAGAGCCTAGGGGTGCTGCTGCTGCTGTAGCAGCAGCAGCAGCAGCAGCAGCAGCAGCAAACGACTCTTTCATTTCTCTTTGTTTTTCTCTCCTCTGTCTCCTTCGCTCTTGCCGCTTAGCTGTACATACACCCCAGCGCACAGCACCTCTGTTCCTGTTGCTGCTGTTGCTGTTGCTCCTGCTGCTGCTGCTGCTGCTGAATTCATTCTGCTGCTGCTGGCAACATGCGTCAAAGTCATTTACTTTTGATTATTTTAATTATTTATGCTCATTTATTTTTTACATTTACTTTCATTTATTTTTAATTCTTTTCATTTTCTATTTTCATTTTCCATATTTGCATGCATTTTCAGAAAGTTGCAAGATGGAACTTTTAAAATAAAAAGAAATGAAATTTTCTGAAAAAAGACCTTTAACAACAAAAGAATAACAAAAGAATAAAGGATTTTGAAAAGAGAAAAAGACTTCTAAATGATTTAATGAACAAAGAAAAGAAATAAAACTTGTCTTCAAACAGACAAAAAGGACTCTTTAATGTTTTTACTGATAAAATGAGAAATATAAGAAATAAAACTTTGCAAAAAAGAACAATAGGTCCTTTTGAAGAGAAAAAGAAGAATAAAAGGACAAAAGTTGTCGACAAATGATAAAAAGGAACTTTTAATTCAAAAAAGAAAAAAAAGAATTAAAACTTGCCGACAAAAAGGTAAAAAGGACCTTCGTCGGGCTCGGCCTCGAAGTGCGCCAGAGGATTGCAAGAAAGAGCCGCGGGGCTGTTTGAGCAGTAAGGGTCTATTCCAAATAACTTCATTATTTTCTGAAAACAAAATAAAAATAAAACAACTAAATGCAGAATTAAAGCATTTAAAGAAATGAATTCAATTAAATCCATCAAGCACAATTAAAATGGCCTTTTTTCCATAAAAATTGGAATTAAATTCGCAAAAATACCTCAAAAATGAAGCCAAATGTGCAAAAAGAGAAAAGTCCAATCTTAGGATTTAAGAATTGAAGTTGAATGAATTTAAAAAAATCAAATTAATTAATTGAGTTTGAAGATAAATAAATTAACTAAACAGAAGAACAAAAATGCGATTAAATGGAATTAAGTGCAGAAAAAGCGAAATTAAAATGAAATTAAATATACAAAAGTGATAAATAAAGGAGTTAAATGAAAATGTCAAAAATGGAATCAAATGGAGAAAAACAGACAAATGAAAAGTTTAATTGGAACAAACAATGAAAATAAGCGAAAAACGAAATAATAGCGAAATAGAATAAAAGATGAATGATAAAATAATGAACAAGAAGAAAAGATAAGCCAGGAAAATAATAAAGAAAATAGAAGGAATAATTTGAATAATCCAATAGGCGGAAAAAGGAAAAAACGGGAAAATGAGAAATGAAACTGAATGAAATAAAATAAAACGAATTGAATTAAATAAGACAAAATGAATTGAATTAAATAAGTGAAATTGAATTAAATAAAATCTAAAGACCCACTTCTAACAAATAAGGGTTTTTGAAATCAAGAGAAGTGTCTATATTGGCGTTCACAGTAATGCCTCTTCGCTTCAAGTGCTGCAGGCGGGCAATTGTGGCCTGTAGAGACACCCGAAAAGCGGATAAGGAAGAAAATAACAATTAAAAATGAATAATAATTCCAAAAGTGCAAAAAAAATTAAAAGAAATGACAAAAGAGAACACGTAGGGGCCGAGAAACGCGTTCGGCGCCTTCGCAACCGGGTGTACACACACCCCAAATGTGCAGCAAGTCTGCACACATTTCACATAAATATGACGCGAAAGACAACTCCATTTGTTTTAAAAAACACTTTTTAAAATATATTTCACATTTAGATCTTCAGAACACTTCGAATTTTCCATTTTCCAAGAGAAATGGCAAAAATGCCACAGTGCCTGCGCTGTACGTACACTGCGCGCCTTTTGCCTCCTTTAAACGCATGCAAAGTAATAAAAGGTTTCCTCGAAATCAATCATGAGCTTTAAAAAGCAAATAGATCAAAAGAAACAGAAAATGAAGACAATTCAACTCTTCACCGCTGAAGAACTCCTGGAAAAAAGCCAAGGGCTCAAAGCCTAAGGATGAAACAACTGCAAGCACTGGCTAACTAGCTAACTAGCTAGCTAGCTAGTTACGCAGCTAGCTAGCCAGCTAGCGAGCCGTGTATTGTTTACTGGCCAGTTAGCTAGCTAGCTCCATACTGTATACTGCATGCTGGCTAGCTAGCTAGCTAGACAGCTAGCTAGCTAGCTGTATCCTCTGTATTGCCAACTGGCTAGCTAGCTCGCTTTGCACAGCAGCAGCAGCAGCAACAACTAGCTAGCCAACTAGCTAGCTAGCTAGCTAGCTAGCTGTCAGCTAGCTAGCTGTTTGTCGCTGCTAAGACTGCAAACAAAAGAAAAGCCTACTGCCATGAATTAAATTCAAAAGGAGATATTTAACTTGAAACTAATTTAAAATTAATTTAAAAGTAATTTAAAAATAATTAAAACTAATTTAAAATTAAATTAATTTAAAATCCGAAACTAAAATCCTTACCAACAGCCCCGGCGGCGGCGCCCCTTCGGGCAAACGGGCCATCAGGTCTTGCAGCTGCAAAACAAAAATAAAAATAAAAATAAAAATAAAAGATAAATAAATAAATAAATAAAATAATGAATAAATAATTAAATAAGCTATTTAATATATAAATAAGTAAATAAGCTTATAAAAGGGAATAAGATAGGGAGATAATAAACTTCAAATAAATGAGAAAATAATAAACAAATAAAAAAAATAAATCATAAGCAAACAATAAATGAACAGTAAATAAATTAAAAAGTAAATATTGAAACTGAAGATAAATTGGGGGCCTTCAAGCTGCCCAGGAGAATAAATAAACGAATAAAGATAATCAAAATGATAAAAAAACAAAAAAACAAATCAAAGTAAATAAAATAAATTAAAATAAATTAAAATGAACAGAAATACACAGAAATAAATGAAACAAAAAATAAAAGTTAACTATCAGGAAATCAATTTATAAGTTGCAGCAAATGAGAGTGGAAGAAGCAGCAGCAAAACTACAAAAAGAAAACAAAAATGAAAACACTAAAAGAATAAAAAATAAAAATTAAAACTAAAAATGGAAATAACACGAATGAGCAACGCGCATGCATGCACGCGGTGTACGTACACTGCAACGAGCACTTGCTGTATCAAGAATTCAAAAAATCAAAAGTGCTTTTAAATAATTAAAATAATGAAAATAATTTAAATAACTTGAAATGCAAAAGTGCAGTTTCTTTCAGGTCGGGCCTTCTTCGGGTGTACGTACACCGCATGCGTTGGCCGCGCGGGGTGTACGTACACCTCAGCGGCCAAAAAAGAAAATAAAAACGAAAAAGAAAACCTACTGCTTCTGCTTCTTCATCTGCGCCTTCATATGACTCTGCTGCTTCGGCCTCGTCTCCATCAGCAGCAGCAGCAGCAGCAGCAGGTGAGGTGCTGTTTCCTGTGGTGCGGGAGGAAGCAGCAGAATACGGAGAAGAGAGAGAAAGGACTTTGTGCGGCTACGAAGAAGCAAGTGATGATGCTTGCTGCTTGAGCAGCAGCAGCAGCAAGAGCTGGGAAGTGGAGCCTGTGGTTGCTGCAGCGCCCCTCTGCAGCACGACAGCCAGCAGCAGCAGCAACAGCAACAGCAGCAGCAGCAGCTGCGGCGCAGGGGAACTTCCCCTCTGGCTTAGCAGCTTCGAGGAGGACCCCGCTGTGTCTCCTTCAGCAGCAGATTTGTCTTTCTGTCTCTCCCAAACAAACGCAGCAGCAGCAGCAGCAACAGGTAGTATTCCGGCTCTTGAGCTCGGGGGTGCACATACACCTGAAGTTGACTTGGCTTGTGCCTCATCCTTTTTAAATGGCGCGCTGCAGCAGCAGCAGCTGCAGCAGCTGCCGCCTTTCTCCATGACTCCGCTGCAGCTGCAGCAGCAGCAGCAGCAGCAGGATCTTTTTGGCGACTCCCTTTTGTCGCAGCTGAGGGCTCTGGGGAGCCGTGACTTCCTGCAGCTCGACGCTGCTTTAGACTTGGACCTGCAGCGGCAGCAGCAGCAGCAGCAGCCGCTGCTGCTGCCGCAGCAGGAGCAGCAGGAGGACCTGCTGCAGCAGGGGCCTGCTGCGTCTCTGGAGCTGCTGGGCCGCAGCGGCCTGAGCGTTCCCTTCCGCGGGGGCAGCAGCAGCAGCGGGAGCAGCGGCGCTTCCGCCGCCGCTGCTGCTGCTGCTGCTGCTGCTGCTGCTGCTGCACCGCCGCGGCGGGGCGGCGGCCGCCGCAGGGGGGGCCCCACAGGCCCCCGCGAGGGCCGCAGCGACTCCAAAATGCTGCTGCAGTACTACATGGGTTTGGTGCGAGATTGCTGCCGCCGGCGAGATGGTGCAGCAGCACTTCGGGTTTTGGCAACAGTTCAGAAAGAAGGAAAAGTCTTTCCAGACATTCAGCTCCTCAACTACGTCTTGTTTGCCTGTGTCGCCAGCGGGGAGCAGCAGCTCGCCAGTCAGTGCCGCTGCTGCTGCTGCTGCTGCTGCAGTTTCAAGTTGCTGCTGCTGCTGCTGCTGCGCTTTTCGTTTCTGCGCTCGTGTTGCTGCTGCAGTTTCAGTTGCTGTGCTGCTCTTGCTGCATGTTTACTCTGGTGGCCGTTTGCGCTGCTGCTGCTGCAGTTTCAAGTTGCTGCGCGGGTCTGCGGGCTGCAGCAGCAGAACTTTGTGGGTGTTAAGCAGCTTGCTGCCGGTTTGCTGCCGCTGCGCTGCAGAGAGGCTCTTCAGCCGCATCGAAGAGGCCGGAGTCGCGGACTTGGTGACTTACAACACAATGCTGAAGGCGTATTCGTCTCGAGGGGAATTAGCTGCTGCTGAGGCGCTGCTGGAGAAGATCCGCAGAAGCAACATCGAGCCCGACGGCGTCTCTTACAACTTGCTGGTTAATGCTGCAGTCAGCTGCGGCAGGGTGGACAGGGCGTGGTTCTACGTCGAGGAAATCCAGAACCACCACATGGCGGTGAGCAGCAGCAGCAGCAACAGCTGCAGCAGCAGCAGCACGGACTCGCTCTTTTTTTCGCCTGAAAAGAAGAACTGTTTCCCTCTTCTGCACGGGAAGCAGCAGCGACGCTCGCGGGCCAGCCAGATCGGCCTGCTGCAGCTCGCTGCGCTGCTGCTTGCTGCTTGCTACTTTTCTCTCGTTCTTTTCTTCTGTTCCTCCTCGTGTTTCTTTGCATGCATCTGCATATTCTCGTGTGCAATTTTAATTGCAGTTGATTCCTCGTGGGGCTGCCTAGCGTTGGTTTCCTCGGTTTCCGTGTCATTCAATTTCCTGTGCAGAGTTTGGATTTTGGTGATCCCAGTTCTTTTGCTTGTTTCCAGTTGAAAATGTATTTGTTTCCAATTACAAATGAAATATGTCTCCCTTTTTGCGATGCTGCAGCCGGACAAGTTCACCGTCAGCGCCCTGGTGAAGAGCCTGCAACCTGGCCAAGATCCGAAACTGATTCGCCGCACTCTACAGCTCATGGATACAGTGGGTGGTGGCACTTCGCGACTTAGCGAAATTCATTTAGTTCTCCAAATACATTTCTCATTTTCAATTAAAAGAGTATTTTTTCAAGGTATTTTGTTTTTTTCACGTCACTCCGCTTTGGATCGTTTGAGATCTGGCGGTTGTCCGCGCCCGTTCAACCTTTTCATGATTTTCTTGAATTTCTTGGATTCGCCCCGCCATCTGAGTTTTCTGGCCATTATCTCCTGGACCTAACGACAAAAGTGCTTTCTAGTTCATTTTTGAAATGAAAAAACGCCGAATTTGGCGTGGAAATGGCTCGTTTCGACTGGGTTTCTTGCTGTCAGGCGAACGCGTGCGAAGACCTGATTCTGCTTTCAACTTGCATCGACGCGACGCTGCGGCTCAACGACACCGAACGGCTGCGGCGGCTGCTGCAGCGCTTCGAAAGATCGCCGCTGACTCTCAACGCCCACGCGTACGGCACCCTGATCAAGGCTTACGGCCGGCTGGGCCACGTTGACAAGGTCCGCAGCTGCTGCTCTTTTGCTGCTGCTCTGCTGCTCTTTTGCTGCTGCTCTGCTGCTCTTTTGCTGTTGTTTTGCTAATGTTCTGCTGCGGCGTTGAGCTTTAGAGATAGAGCCGTTGGCTGCTTTGCTTCTTTCCCGCTGCTGCAGCCGCGCTGCTGCTTCTTTCCTTTGCCCGCGTCTTCCTTCTCTTCTTTGCTTCTTTGTTCTCTCAGTTTCTGTCCTTTGTCTTTTCGTTTTGCTGCTGTGGCTGTCGTAGTCGGATTTGATGTGTCTTTGCTTTCCTTCCTGTTGGTTTCACTTCAAAGTTTTTTCGAATTTGAATTTGCACATAAGCACTTGTGCACTCCAGTACTTGTTTCGCGTCTTATTCCTTCTTTATGTCTTTCTTTTATGTTCTTTATTGTTTTTAATTATTTTGTTTTTTAGATTTTATTTATTTGTAACTACTCAGGTTTGGGACTTGTGGAGAGACCTGCATAGCAGGAAAAGCATCGAACCGACGAACTACACTTACGGATGCATGCTGGAAACGCTGCTGGTGAGGCTTTTGAAGTTTAATGGCATTTTTATTGAATTAGAAAGCATTAATTTGTCTAGTTTGTTTATTTGAATTCCAATTGTGAATTTCCAGCCATAGTTTCCTCTTTGCGCGCGCCCGCAGCAGCGCCGCGTCGCCAGCAGCGTGGCGGCTCACTTTCGTCTTAATCTTGCGTTCAAATTTGAATTTGAATTTAAATTGAATTAAAATTTAAACGCAGCTCAATTTTGTTGTATTAAGTTGAATATGAATTTGAATTTGAGTTTGGATCGAAGTTTTGATGCAGTTCAACTTTGCGGTTTTTGCATGTTTCGCGCGCAGTCGCACAACCTGCTGGCCGAGGCGAAGAAGCTGTTCACCTCTATGGTGCAGCAGCAAGTGGCGGACTCAGTTCATTTTTCAATTTTAATAAAAGGCCTCTCTCGGTACAAGTCCAGAGGCGTAGATGTGGCTCTGGAGGCGTACGCGGCGGTGCAGCAGGCGGCCTCCACCGCGGGGCAGCAGCAGCGGCAGCAGCAGCAGCAGCGACAGCGCCAGCCGCAGCAGCAGCAGCAGCAGCAGCGGCAAGCTGTCCTCAACACAATATCTCTCAATGCCCTTTTGCATCTCTGCGTCGTCAACGGCAGAACAGACGACGCGCTTCGTCTTTTCCGGGATATGCATGCGCAGGGTTCTGTGTTCCCTGATTTGGTGAGAATTACTTCTCTATTCATTTATTTTACTTTATTTTATTTTATTTATTCTGTTTTGCTGCATTATGTGTCATTTGCGTATCGGTTTTGTTTACTGTTCGCGGGCGGGGCGCCGCGGCGATCCTGCGAACCTGCTGCTGCTGCTGCTGCTGCTGCTGCTGCAGATATCTTTCAGCACCGTGATCAAGGGGCTTTGCTGCTGCCCAGGAGACGAGCCGCTGAAGGAGGCGCTGTCGCTGCTGCAGCAAATGCAGCAGCAATATCAAATAAAGCCCGACGCAATTGTCTTCAACACCTTAATTCAGGGAGCAGCAACGCGGCGCAACGTGCCGCTCGTGGAGCTGCTGCTGCAGCAGATGACTGCAGCAAATGTCCAGCCCAGCAGCTACACCCTTTGCCAGTGCGTGAAGCTTTACGGTGAGCCTTTGCTGCTGCTGCAAGTGCTGCGCAGCTTCTCCCAGCAGCAACTAGTCTGCTGCTGGCTGGACCTGACACAAATGTTAAAATATGAAATAAATGGAAGATGCCGCACGCATTTCATGTTTGTTGCTGCTGCTGCTGTGCTGCTGCTGCTGCTGCTGCAGGCCGCTGCAACAATCTGCAGAAGGCGTTGGAGCTGGCTCAGGCGCTGCCGGCTCGTTTTGGCTTCGCCATAGATAGTCATGCATACACTGCATTAGTTGCTGCATGCATTTCAAATGGTGCTGCTGCTCTTGCTGCTGAGCTGCTGCTCAAAGCAGCAGCACAGGGGGTGCTGCTGCCGCAGGGCGTTGTTAACAGGGTCTGGAACGCCGTCAACCAGCAGCAGCAGCAGCAACAGCAGCACCAGCAGCAGCAGCAGCAAGGCACGCAGGAACAGCTGCAGCAAGGGCAGCAGCAGCTGTTGCCCCCACTGCAGCAGCAGCTGCAGCAGCAGCAGCAGCAGCAGGATGGGAGGAGCCGCAGCCTAGAAGACATGCATGCTGTTTGCAAGGGCCTGTGGGAGCTCATGGGGCCTCGAGCTAGAGGTGCAAGCAGCAGCAACAATAGCAGTAATAATAATAATAATAATAATAATAATAATAATAATTATAGTAATGCAAGACAGGACAATGGCAGCAGCAAGAAGACAAAGAGAAAAAGCTGCAAGCATCAAAATGCTGCAGGTCTAACCGCCACCAAATCCAGCAGCAGCAGCAACAGCAGCAGCAGCGGCAACAGCAGCAGCAACAACAGCAGCAGCAACAGCAGCAGCAGCAGCAGCAACAGAGTAGCACAGACACTCCCCAATTAAGCCGCAGAAGGAGATACAGCGGCGGGGGGCGAGCTACTGGCAGGTGCAAGAACAACAGCCACTGCTGCAGCAGCAGCAGCAGCAGCAGCAAAAGCTGCTGGACGCCAGAGGATGACGCTCAAGCAGTTTGGCCAGAAGGCCCTGCAACACTTGCAGCAGCAACAGCTGCAGCAGCAACAGCTGCAGCCGCAACAGCTGGAGCAGTCATAGCTGCAGCAACAACAGCTGCAGCAGCCATAGCTGCAGCAGCCATAGCTGCAGCAACAACAGCTACAGCAGCAACCGCTGCGTCAGCAACAGCTGCTGCAACAGCGGCTGCGGCGGCTACAGTTGGAGTAGCAACAGTTGCGGTAGCAACTGCTGCAGTAACAGCAGCAGCAACAGCTACAGCAGTATCACTAGCAGCTGTTGCAGCAGCAACAGCTGCAACAGCAACAGCTGCAGCAGCAAGAGTTGCTGCTGTTATGTGTGTTTGCCATCTCCTGGGAACGTAGCCCTCAGCGTGTCGCCATTAGTGTGAAGGAAGTTGGGCACAAAGCAGCAGCAGCAGCAACAGCAGCAGCAGGTGCAGAAGCAGCAGCAGCAGGAGCGGCCGCAGCAGAAGAAGCGGATTGGTAGGATAGCTCAGCAGGAACACTGAAAGACACGCATGAAGAGAGCAGCAGCGTGGGGATGGCGCTGCTGCACTTGAGCAGCAGCAGCAGAAGGGGCAGCAGCAGCAGCAGCAGCAGCAGCAGCCGCGGGAGCAGCAGAAGACAGCGGCTGCGGGTATTTTTACGGCGCCGTCCGAAGCAGTTAAGGTGTATGCATGCCCGTTTACTGAATATGTGAATTGTTCTGAAATAAATAAAATTTATTTTTATTAGATTTATTATTTAGTAAATACATTTTAGTCAATGAACCGAAGAAGAAGCTTTGCTGTTTGCAGCACCTGGAAGCAGCAAAGACAGGCAACTAAAGGGCCGCGAGCCTGTTTCCAGCAGCAGCTGCAGCAAGCAGCAGCAGCTGCAGCAAGCAGCAGCCTCAACAAGCAGGAGCAGCTACAGCAAGCAGCAGCTGCAGCAAGCAGCAGCAGCAGCTGCAAGCATGAGCAGCCGCAGCAAGCAGGAGCAGCCGCAGCAAGCAGGAGCAGCCGCAGCAAGCAGGAGCAGCCGCAGCAAGCATCGGCTGCAGCAAGCATGAACTGCAGCAAGCATCAGCTACAGCAAGCATCAGCTGCAACAGCAGCAGCATCAGCTGCAACAGCAGCAGCATCAGCTGCAACAGCAGCAGCATCAGCTGCAACAGCAGCAGCATCAGCTGCAGCAGCAGTAGCAGCAGCACGCAGCAGCTGCCGGTAGGGTCTGTGTAAACGTGCAGTGCTGCAGAGTGATGTTCTTCTTTAGGTCAGTAGAAGCAATTAATGTATTTATGTGTTGGCTGAAAGTGAAGAATTGATTTATTCTAATTGAGTTAAATGACTTTAAAGAAAATGCATTGTTGTTTCAATTAACTTCTGATTGTGTTGCGCTAGTTGTGTTTTGTTTGCTGCCGAGCGGCAGCGCCCACTGCAGCAGCAGCAGCGGAAACGAACGGCTGCTGCTGCTGCTGCTGCTGCTGCTGCTGCTGCTGCTGCTGAGGCCCCGCCGCTGCTGCTGCTTTAGTTCTTTCTTGTTTAAAACAGCAACTTCAAACCAAATGCAGATGCAGCTTGTTGACGAGAAGAGGGATGCCAAATACCCATTTGCTGCAGCTCCAACTAAGTCCAATTAAATGCAAATCCAATTCTTGAAGTTCAAGTTTGCAGCAGCAATTAGTTATCAAGTTCGTAGCAGCAACTAGTGCAGCAGCATCAAGTTCGTAGCAGCAACTAGTGCAGCAGTATAAATGGTACCTAACTAGTCTGCAGCGGCGATTAGTGCAGCAGCACAAATGATTCAAGTTTTCAACAGGACTTCGTGCGGCAGTAGAAACGACGTAATTCGAATTAACTGCAGCAGCACTTAGTGCAGCAGCGTAAATGTTGTAATTCATTTAGCAGCAGCAATTGGTGCAGCAGTAAAAATGATGTGCTCCAAGTTTGCAGCAGCAATTGGTGCAGCAGTAAAAGTGACGCAATTCAAATATGCAGCAGCAATTCGTGCAGCAGTAAAAATGCGAGAAATGAAGTCGAGAGATTAAAGGAGGAAGCAGATATCCGCTTCGCAGCGTCCCTCCCGCTGCCAGCTGTATGTACACCTGAGCCCTTCTGGCTGCGAGAGCCTGCAGTCGAAGACGAGCTTCGGCTGGACACAATAAATAAAGTTGGACAAAATAACGGAAGCGCCGACTGTAGCTAAAGGCCGCGCGCGCGCAGCCGCCAGCCGCGCACTTGCGGTGTACGTACACCCGACGGCTCAAAAAATCTTAATTTTGCGCAGATGCGCCGCCCATTCTTTGGAGCGCGAGCGGCGTGACTGTGAGGCTTGCGGGGCGTGTTTTTAAGTGTTTTTGAATATTTGGAATTCTCTATCCCCAATAAACTCCGGAGGAATGTCTTGAATCCCATTGCGCGCGTTGCGCGTTGGTTTCAGAATCTGAATCTGGCGTTCCGCGGGGGCGGGCTGCGGCGTTTCGGCGAACGCCGAGTTGAACTTTCCGCTTTTTGTTTTTTTCTTCTTCCGGAGGGAACAATTTGCAAAAGTGCGTCGGAACCAAGTCGGAAGGCCGGGGAAAGCTGGGGCTTTCCGCGAGTTTCACTCGTCGTCGTTGACCGCGAACTCCTCCTCGGGCGCCGCCTCCTGGGCCTCCGCGGGCGCCGTGGGGTCTTCGAGCGGCGCCACGCCGATCTTCTCGTTGAGGGCGAGCAGCTTTTTGCGCAGAGTCCGCATGAGGCCAGCGAAGGCGCCGACGTGGGTGGTGCCGAAGACCTGCTGCAGCCCGCGGATGATGTGCGGGTGCGGCGCCTCGTACATGGCCGGAGTGCCGGAGTCGTCGAAGAGGCCCAGGAACCGCCGCTGGCTCCTGTGGGCTCTGTTGGCGAAGACCTTTTTGCATCTTTCTGCGAAGTTGGCGGCGTACTCGGCGTTGATGGCTTTCTTCACCACCACGTACAACATGGGCTCCCCCTCGCAGGGGTCTTTGGGCCCCAGGTCTATTTTCGGGAGTTCTTTAACGGGAGTTTCTTCTTTCTTCGGCTGAAACCACTCCATCAGTGCAGCGAGTCTTCTTCCCCGCGTCAGTCCGTCTTCGGAGACCAGCATTTCGTCCAAGTTCAGGTCTTCGTCCGACTCCAAGGGCTCTCCTGCTGCTCCCGCTGCTGCTGCCGGGCCAGCGGCAGCAGCAGCAGCAGCAGCAGACGCTTCCGAAGAGGACCCCGAGCTCGCCTCCGAGTCTTCGAACACCACGGAGCCGTCGTCGTCCTCCTCCGCCTCTCCCGCTGCTGCTGCTGCTGCTGCTGCTGCTGGGGCTGCTGCAGCGCCGCCGCCGGGTGTCCGTACACCGGAGGACGAGGAAGAGCCCGAGGACGCTGTCGACGCTTCTGAAAACGCGCTTTCCTCTTCTCCCTGCCCTCCCTCCTCACCCTGCCGCTGCTGCTGCTGCTGCTGCTGCTGCTGCTGCAGTTGTGTGTCTTCCGTTTCAGTCGGCGTTGAGTCGGCGGCGGCGTCTTGGCGGGCGTCGGCTTCTTCTGCAGGCGCCGCTCCCTGCGCTGCTGGGTCTGCTGCTGGTGCTGCTGGTGCTGCTGGTGCTGCTGGTGCTGCTGGTGGTGGTGCTGCAGTTTCCGTTTCCGGCGGCGCTGCTGCCCGCGCGTCCGTGCCCACGGCTTCCGGCTGGCGCTGCTGCGCTGCTGCTGCTGCTGCGGCTGCTGCTGCGGCTGCGGCTGCGGGCTGGTCCGCTGCAGCGGCCGCAGCGGCGTCGAGCTGGCGGACCTGCTCGAGGGCCTGCTGGCGGAGGCCCTGGACGCGGGCGATGCTGCGCTGGAGCTCCTGCTGCTCCTCGGCGAACTTGTGCTGCTGCTCCGGAGGCAGCTTGAGAAAGCCCTCGAGCTTGCTGCTGAGGAACCACTCCTGCTCCTCGGCCCAGGCCAGCTGCCTGCGGGGGTCCTGGGCGCGCAGCCGCGCGTCTTCCTCAAGCACAAGAGCCGGGTCAATTGCAAACTCCTCAACGAGCTGCTGCACGTCTGCGCCTCGGATGATCATGCGGCGCAGCCAGCTCTCGTCCAAGTCGTTGAGTTCCTTGCGGACTGCTTCGTCTGCTGCTTCGACTTCGGCGCGCAGCAGCAGCAGCGCCTCCTCGGCCTCGGCGAAGCTGCTGCGGATCTCGGGGTCCTGCAGCGCCTCGGGGGGGAGGGTGCCTTTGCTGTCGACGAGCAGCGCGAGCTCGCGCAGGCGGTCGTTGAGCTGCTGCAGCTGCTGCTGCTGCTGCGTCGGCGCTGCTGCGCCGTGCAGCTCGTCCGCCAGGTCCTGCAGCTGCTCCTCCAGGTCCAGCGTCTGCAGCTCGATGTTCGCCACGGCGTCGCTCAGGTCCTTCGTCCTGCGCTGCACCTTGGGCACGCTCGTGAGCGACGCTTTGTACGCCGCCAGCTGCTGCAGAGTCTGTTCAAGTTCGTGTTTCTGCGTCCGCTTTTCCCACACCTCCGAGGGCCTGCGGTCCGCCGCCCAGCGCTTCCGCGTCCGCAGCGCCTCCAGCTTCTCCACCTCCGCCCGCAGCCGCTCCTGCTGCCGCCGCAGCATTTCCGTCTCCGACTTGAGTTTTTCCCGCTCGCCTGCGGACAAGTCCTCCACGCTCCGCAGCACCCGCTCGTGCTCCGCCAGCAGCCGCTTCCGCCGCTCCAGCCGCGCCTCCACGGACTGGTCCAGCGCCTTCACGGGCGGCTCCTCTTCCAACTCCTTTTCCTTTTCCTTTTTCTTTTTCTTTTCGGTTTCCTTTTCCTTTTCGGTTTCGGTTTGGGTTTCGGCTTCGGCTTTCGCCGCGGGGCGGGCGGGCGGCGCGGCGAGGCCGGCGGCCGCAGCAGCAGCAGCAGCAGCAGCAGCAGCGGCGGCCTTGGCCTCCTGGTCGCGCTGGACCTGCTCGAACTCGGCGATGTCGCGGCGGAGGATGCGGGACTTGAGGACGAAGTCGCGGATCTGCTCGGCGTCCGCGGGCGCGGGCGGCGCGTTCTGCTCGACGCACTTCCTGTGGAGCTCGCGGCGGCGGCGCAGCGCCTCGGCGAGCTGCTTCTCGAGCTTCAAGAGCGCCTCCGCCTGCGGCGCGTCGCGGGGCGGCAGCTGCCTGCGCAGCGCGCGCAGCTGCTCGTAGCGCTCCCAGAGGTACTTGTGCTGCGCGGCGATGACGTACATGAGTTCAATGACCCTCTCGGTCTGCTCGTACATGCCCTCGCTGAGCTCGGACTCGCGCAGGACCTCGCCCTGCGCCTCCAGCGCCGCGGCCTTCTGCGCAGTCATGGTCTCGTACATGGCCTTCTTGGCCCTGAGCTGCTGGTACTCGGCGTGGAGGTCGGCGAGCTCCTTCTCGTGGAGGCGCAGCCGCTCCGCGAGGACGGGCGCGCGGGTCTGGAAGGCGATCTCGCTGGCGACGCGCTCCCGGTTTTCCTCTTCGAAGGCCTCGTGGTCCACGTTCAGCTCCTTCAGCTTCAGGTCGGCTTCCTCCCAGAAGTCGAGGAACTTGGCCGCGCGCGCCTCGCGGTTGCTGCGCTTGTGCAGCCGGCGGCCCGTGGGCCGCCCCGAGCGGCCGTCCACGAAGTC
>NW_013542870.1:660515-666387 GCF_000499545.2 Eimeria tenella | reverse complement strand
GAGCGCGTTGCGGACTTTCGTTTGCAGCCCGTACGTGTGGAGAATATTTCAATGCATCGAGTGGCGTAGTCACACTAACGAATGAGAGGCTGAGGCGTGCAAGGCAAATATGTTTTCGAGAGCGGTGGACGTGCTGTTTCTAGAGCGAAAGAAAAGCCTTGTCAAGGAGCGGAGCTGGAGTGCATGGTCAGAGCGTGGTCAGCGTGCAGCTTGGCGGGGAACCTTTTTTGGCAGGATCTCTGTGCGTCGGAGGGCATTGGGGGCTGCCTCGATGTACCACTTTGTTCAGGTGAAAAGGCGTTTTCTTCGCTATATTGTGGCCTTGTCAGGATCGATGACACAGTGCATTGCGTAACGCTGTGTCGCTTGTATTTTGGACATTGCCGTTGTTTCGAGTGAGTTTTGTTGCTGCTGTTTTGCAGGCGTGGGCTTGCGCGAAGGCACCCACCGGTGTCGGAGCTAGCCTCGCTGGCTATTGCGATTTGCAGCTAGTACGTCAAGGCGGACGAGCTGGAATGGCTGGTCTTGCGCTGCAGCATGTTCGCGTGACAGTCGCAGCATACGCCCCTACTTTGATTTTGACATTAATAGCGTGCTGTGCCGCAAACGTGTAAAAGTTCGAGGCGCTATCACTAGGCGTTACAAGCTATGAAGCGCACTGTATATAAAGTTGCTTGGCTTTGTGTGTAGTGGTGGCGATTGCGTCGGCGCGCAGCCATGGATTTGGAGCTCTTGGCGTTTTCCCGACTGCAATATCTTAGCTGCGTTCTGTCAGGCGATAGGGTGCCTTATTTCAGACTCGAACGTTCCAAGTTGGTGTTTGTGGCACATGCATCTCGTGGGTGGTGAGGGTTTGGGTGGATCTATCGGCTTGCAAGTACCCACGACTGTTGGAGACGCGCGCAGAGTCTGCTATGCTGCGCCTCAATTTTCTGGCCAGTTGCAGGCATTCGGCTGAATGCTCTGAAGCGCACTGCGCGAAAAGGAGGGTGAGCACGTTTCATGGTTGCATTGTCTGGCGGGTTCGTGGAGGTCGTGCGATGGAGACGTTTAGCTGAACGGCGCTTGGACTGGTCGTTGCGCGGCAAAGGTTAGTTACTCGAGCGGGTCGCGAGGACAGCCAGCTTTTAGTTCGACAGCAGAGCAAAGAGCAGACGGCTACGTGACGGAATTGCCGATGCAGGGAGTGAGCGTCGAGGAGTAGAAGTGTTGCGAGTGTTGCGAGTGTGCGTTTGTCAGTTGCGTGCCCCCGAGTGGGACTTTTGGGGCCCCTGTAAAGGGAGAAGCAGTTCAAAAGAGCGGAAGTCGCAAATAAATGATTATATTTTATTTGTTTTACTTTTTTGGACTCTAAAAACTCCCAAATGAGCGGAAAATGACTTAATCGAGCAGCAACTCATGCAGCCAAGCCAGCCGGCTCTCAAGCCCCAAAGCTCGAGAGGCAAAAACGAGCAAAGAGACGCTAAAAGGGAATAAATAAACACAAAAATGGACAAATAAATCAAAAATAAACAAATAATGAATTATTTAATTAAAATTGAATTAATTGGCCCGTTATTTGCTTCAAAACGCCGAAATTAACGGCAGCTCAGGGTTACTCCAGCTGCTGCTGGGAGCAGTTACTAACAAGCATAAACGCCAATTTTGTCCTTTGTTTATCCTTTTAAACCCATTGATTATAATTATTTAATCAAATACTTTATTATTTATTTATTTATTCAATTATTCATTCATTTATTTACTTATTTATTAATTCACAATAAAATAAATAGCTTTGCGTCGAAATCGAAGCTGTGCAGTGAAAACAGGTCGAAAACATCTGCTTTTTGGAATTTGAGGCCTCAGCGAGTTGGGGAGTCGAGGGGGCCCCCTGCGGCCTCAAAAGGGGCCCCCTCGGGGCGCAGGGGGGCCCCTGGGGGCCCCCAAGGGGCCCCCAGGTGGGTACTATCCGTAGAGACTGCGGACTGCCGCGGGGGCGACGCGGAAGCAGAAGACATTTCCCCTGCGTCGCTCGAGGCGCGCGCGGCGCGCGCTCGCCCGCGCGCCCTTCACGATGACTTCGCGAATGTCGTCCATGACTTCGCGATTTGCTTGATAAATAGAATGTCTGAAGCGCATTGAGCAGCAGATTCGAAAGCGCAGCAGCAAACTCTTCCGGAAGCAGCAAAACGCAGAAAAAAAGACTCCAAAATGACCCCAAAATGGCCAAAAACAAATCCACAAAGTCTCAAGTTTGCTTTGTTCCAGCTTAATTTGATAATTCTTGATTCAAGATATTTATTTTTTTATTTATTTATCTTTTTAATTAATTAATTTATTTATTTATTTATTTATTATTTGATTTATTTAATTGATTAAATTATATTAATCAATTGATTTAATCAATTTATTTATTTATTCATTCTATGTATATTTATTTAGTTGTTTACTTTAAGAAGTCCATATGTCCCTCTACAAAGGTGGTGTCTATTACATCCAAGTCGAGCCAATTTGACTCCGTTGCTGCTGCTGCTGCTGCTGCTGGTGCTGCTTCTGCTGCTGCTGCTGCTGCTGCGTCAACTGGAACTGCTGCTGCTGCTGCTTCTACCGGTGCTTCTTCTGCTGCTGTTGCTGCTGCTACTGGCACTTTGGGCGCAGCAGCGCCTGCGTCCTGCTGCTGCTGCAGCAACTGCTGCTGCTGCTGCAGCAGCAACTGCTGCTGCGAGTTTGAGTTTCTTGTTTTGCTTTTTTCATTTTTATTTTCATTTTCTTTTGATCCTGAGTGAAGACAAAAAAGTCTTTTTCCCATGCAGGGCTCTCTGTTGTACAATTCTGAAAAGGCGAGGGCCTGTAGAAATAAAACAAATTGAGTTAATTTATTTAAATTAATTAATTTAAATTAAATTAATTAATCTAAATCAGATTAATTAATTTAAATGAATTAGCTAATTTAAACTAAATTAATTAATTTAAATCAAGTTGCTTCGTCTGAATTAAACTGATGCATTTAAACTAAATTGGTCTATTTAAATGCAACTGATTGGGCCCTTTTGCGTTTTATTTCTTTTTTTCCTTTTTGGCATTTATAAATCAATTCTTTTCTTTTATTCTTTCTCCCACTTTTTTTCAAATTACCTGGTCCCTAGTGTCTCCATAAATGGAAATAAAAGAACAAAATCGACGAGAAATCGAATAACTTTTCCCCACAAACTTCTTCAAAGGATAATCTGGACTCAGCATCACAATTGACAAAACTCGCATCTTCTTGGGGCCCCCGGGGGCCCCCCCGGGGGCCCCCCTGGGGGCCCCCTGTGGGGCCCCCGGGGGCCCCCCCGGGGGCCCCTGTGGGGCCCCTGTGGGGCCCCGCGGGGGCCCCTCGTAGGCTCCCAAGGCGTCGGAAGGGTCCAGAATTTCTTCTAGAATGTCTCTGCGAAAATAGAAATTTAAAAAAGAAATTTGGCGCCATTAAATGAATTAGAATTGAATAATTAATCAAAAATTGATTATTTTGTGACGAAAGAGCTCATTTAAGGACCTTAATGGTCTTTTTATTCTTTAAATTAAAAAGAAATCATCAAATTGATTAATTTGGCATTCAAGTGCCTTTTGTTTCGCGGCTTGAGGTGTCTGCACACTGCAAACAGCTAGTTCAGGAAAAAGGATTTAATTAATTCACTTTTTCATTAAAACACTTTTATGAAAAAGTGAATTAAAAAGAATAGATTTGAATAAATAAATACTTCAAAATGCGGAAATATAAAAAAGAATTTAAATAAAAAAGAAAAAGAAAAAAAAGGAAAAGAAGAAGCAGCTCACGCCAGGGTCTATATACAGCTTGAGGCTTTGCCACGAAAAGCTTTTCGAGAAAAAAGTTTATTTTTATATTTTCGTTTTCTTTTTAGACTTTTTTCGAGATTATTTCAATATTTTTAACTCCCTTTTTTGTTGAATTCAGGAGAAAAAAGATTAAATAATCCTTTTAAGTTTTTCAAACACTTTCCACGAAACAGAAGACCATTCCGTGTCTTTTTCTCTCATTTTGAAGGTTTCTCAAGAACTAAAAGGTCATTTTAATGTTTTAAATGTGTATTAAAGGTTATTTCAATCATTTCAATGTATTTAAAACACTTTTAAAGATTATTTTAATGCTTTTACCCTCTTTCCAAACACTTTTCAAGTCCTTCTTGCAAAACTCTGGCGCCAGCAGAGTGGGAAATGAAGTGAACTGCAGATACACCTGAGCTGCCAAGACACCTCAGAAAGCGGCTAAACGCCGCTGCTGAAAAAAAAACAAAAAATGAATTTTGAATTTTCTTTTGAGACTTTTCGGGTGCTTTTCGAGGACTTTTGGAGGAATTTGAAGGGTTTTAGACCCTCTTTTAGGGTTTTAACTCGCCTTCAGGGTTTCGTATTCGCCAATTTGGAGTTTAGGGTTTTCGCTATTTTCGCTAAGCCTTTAAAGGCTTTACGGGCAATTGCTAATTCGCCTAAACCCTAGAAAAGGGTTTGAGGGCCAGCAAACCCTAGCCCCCCAAACCCTGATCCAGCTAAACCCTGGACTTTACTTAACAAACCCTAAACCCTCGCGCAGTAGATTTTTCTAGTGGGCTTCGGAGCTCTATATCTAAACCCTAAAAAAGGGTTTGGAAGCCCCACCTAAACCCTAAAGGCTAAGCCCTAGACCCTAGAAAAGGGCCTCGACGTCAAAGGCTGAAGGTCAAACCCTAGACCCTAAAGAAGGTGTAGGACTTGAGAGTTTAAGCCCGGTAGCAAGGGTTTGGGGGGTCTGATGAAACCCTAAACCCTGAAAAAGGGTTTGGAAGCGGACCTGTTTCGGGGTTTTCGGCGCTTTTTTTCGAAAGTCCGTAAAAGAGCATTGAAAAAGGACCTCCAAAAACTCCTTTCCAAGAAAAGACAAAAGGAATTAAATAAGAAGGCATTTGTGCAAAAGAAAACAAATGCGACATTTGCGAACAAGCCTGCATGCAGCAGCAGCAGCAGCAGCAGCAGCAGCAGCGGCAGCATCAGCAGCAGCAAAGGTATTATTTAGCTTTGGTTTTTTCCGGGGGCTTCTCCTCTTTTGCTTCCCGCGAAAGAGGCCCAACCCCTGGGCGCGTAAACGCTGTTTTGGGGCTTAGGTTTTGGGGTTTGTCCAAACCCTAAAAAAGGGTTTAGGGTTTACCTGCTCGAGCGTGACGTTGAAGCCGTGTATGTACACCACAGCAGTCCGGGCCTTTCCCAAACTCGACAAACGAGACCATCCGACAGGAAATAAAACTCCCCTTTCTCCCCGCAGCAAATTCTCAGCTCGCAGCCACTGCAGCAGCAGCAGCAGCAGCAGTGGGGGTAGGAGGAGGAGGAGCAGCAGCAGCAGCAGTAGGGGTAGCAGGAGCAGAGGCAGCAGCAGCAGCAGTAGGGGTGGCAGTAGCAGCAGCAGCAGCAGCAGTAGGGGTAGCAGGAGCAGCAGCAGCAGCAGCAGCAGCAGCAGCATGAGGAGCAGCAGTTGCAGTAACAGCAGCAGCAGCAGTAGTAGTAGTAAGGGTAACAGTAGCAGCAGCAGCAGCAGCAGAAGCAGTAGGCGTAACAGGAGGAGGAGCAGGCGCAGCAGCAGTAGGGGTAGCAGTAGCAGTAGCAGTAGCAGCAGCAGCAGTAGCAGTAGGGGCAGCAGCGGCAGCAGCAGCAGCAGCAGCAGTAGCAGTAGCAGCAGCAGCATTACAAGAAACGCAAAAGCCACCAGGTTGCAATAGCAAAAAGACAATAAACGAGATTAAAAATAAAAGACAAATAAATTGAAGGCAACTAGACAAAATAAAACAAAAAAGAAAAGCAAAAAGAAATAAATGAATAAATAGGTAAGTAAATAAATAAATAAATAAATAAATAAATAAATAAA
>NW_013542870.1:656284-660415 GCF_000499545.2 Eimeria tenella | reverse complement strand
ACTTGGCCGCGCGCGCCTCGCGGTTGCTGCGCTTGTGCAGCCGGCGGCCCGTGGGCCGCCCCGAGCGGCCGTCCACGAAGTCCACCACCAGAAAGTCCCTGGAAAGCTGCAGCGCCGCGAAGCCCGTCGCGTTCAGCACGCGCTCCTTCACGCTGAGGCGCCAGCTGGCGCCGTGCGGCGCGTAGAACTTGTACGCCAGCGCCTGGTCCTTCTCCGAGGGCCTGCAGCCCCCCGGGTCCAGCTTGTAGAAGATCCGCTTCCCCGCCCAGCACAGCACGGGGAACAGCTTCCCGCGCAGCAGCCCCAGCCAGCCGCGGCCCGCCGCCCCGCCCATCACCCGCGTCCCGCCGCCGCTCGTGATGAACGCCAGCGTGCTGTTCTTGTCCAGGTCCGTCAGCGACACGTACTCCAGCGCGTGGTCGTGCCCCGATATGTACGCGTCTACTTGGTAGTTCGTCAGCAGGTCCACCAGCCGGTGCTCCGGGCCCCGCGGCCGCCCGTTCTTCACCAGGTCTTCGATGTACGCCACCCGCGCCTCCTCCGCCTCCGGGCCCGTCGACGTCAGCGGGTGGTGGCCCTGCACGATTATCCAGTCCGCCTTCGCCTTCGCGGAGTGGAACAGCGCGTTGCTCAGCGCTATCATGTTGCTCTGGTACCGACTCAGGTTGTCCACTGCACACGCAAGCCACGCTGCCACTCGTCTCATCCACGCACGTCCGCTTCAGATCCACTCAGATGCACCCAGATTCAGCCACATTCACTTCAGATTCCGTCAGATGCACTTCAGATCCAGTTCGATTCCGTCAGATTCAGTCATATGCACTTCAGATCCAGTTAGATTCAGTCAGATTCACTTCAGATTCACTTCGATTCAGTCAGATTCTGTCATATGCACTTCAGATCCAGTTAGATTCAGTCAGATTCACTTCAGATTCACTTCGATTCAGTCAGATTCTGTCAGATTCTGTCAGATTCACTTCTGATCCAGTTAGATTCAGATCCACTTCAGATCCAGTCAGATTCACTTCAGATTCACTTCAGATCCAGTCAGATTCACTTCAGATTCTGTCAGATTCACTTCTGATCCAGTTAGATTCAGATCCACTTCAGATCCAGTCAGATTCACTTCAGATTCACTTCAGATCCAGTCAGATTCACTTCAGATTCAGTCAGATGCACCTCAGATTCAGTCAGATTCACTTCAGAACCAGTCAGATTCAATTCAGATTCAGTCAGATGCACTTCAGATTCAGTCAGATTCAATTCAGATTCAGTCAGATTCAATTCAGATTCAGTCAGATTCAATTCAGATTCAGTCAGATTCAATTCAGATTCAGTCAGATTCAATTCAGATTCAGTCAGATTCAATTCAGATTCAGTCAGATTCAATTCAGATTCAGTCAGATTCAATTCAGATTCAGTCAGATTCAATTCAGGTTCAGTCAGATTCACTTCATATTCAGTCAGATTCACTTCAGATCCAGTTAGATTCACTTCAGATTCAGTCAGATGCACTTCAGATTCAGTCAGATGCACTTCAGATTCAGTCAGATGCACTTCAGATTCACTTCAGATTCAGTCGGATTCAGTCAGATTCATTTCAGATTCACTTCGTGTTCTTATATTGGTGGTGTTTGTGGTGGTGTTTGTGGTGGTGTTTGTGGTGGTGTTTGTGGTGGCATATTAGTGTTATTAGTGGTGCTATTTGTGGTGGTATATTGGTGGTATTTGTGGTGGTGTTTGTGGTGGTATTTGTGGTGGTATTATTGTTGTTGTTGGTGTTGGTGGTGCTGGTGTTAATGTTGTTGGTGTTGTTGTTGTTCGGGGAGTTCTTTGGGGGAGGACACTCCAATTTGCATCCAATTTGCATCCAATTTGCATCCAATTTGCATCCAATTTGCATCCAATTTGCAACAAATTTGCATCCAATTTGGAACCAATTTGCATGAAATCAGCAGAAAATCGAAAGCAAATTGGCGAAGCACATCAGCAACTTGAAGCATCACCAAACCAGCAGTAAATTGACAGCCAATTAGCAGCAAACTGACAGCAAATTGGCAGCAACCCGACACCAAACTAGCAACAAATTAACAACAAACTAACAACAAATTAACAACAAACTAACAACAAATTAACAACAAATTAACAACAAACTAACAGCAAATTAGCAGCAAATTAACAGCAAATTAGCGGTAAATAAGCGCCAAATCATCATCAAATTAGCAGCAAATCAACAGCAAACCAGCAAAGTAAATCGGGAAATTAAATCAGCAGGAAGTCGGCAGCAAATCATCATCAAATCAGCAGCAAATCAGCAGCAAAGAACCATCAAATCAGCAGCAAACCAGCAGCAAATGGTCGACAGGTTAACAGCAAATCAACAGCAAACAGCAGCAAATAAGCGGAGACTCAGCAGCAAATAAGCTGAAACTCAGCAGCAACTTAGTAGCAAATCCGTAAATTAGATCACCACCAAATCATCATCAAAGCAGCAGCAAACTGCAACAGCAGCAAACCACCAAAGCATCATCGAAGCAGCAGCAAACCAGCAACCCAAACCAGCACACCAAGTCCCCATCAACTCTGCCTCAAACCTACATAAAACATGCACCAAATAGGCGACAAAATAAGCAACAAATAGGCGATAGACAAGCAACAAATAGGCAACAAAACATGCCACAAACATGCCACAACATGCCACAACATGCCATAAAATGCCGCCTGGAACGCGCGAACCGGCGCAGCAGCAGCAGCAGCAGCAGCAGCAGCTCACGGAAGGGCGTGCCCCCGAAGAGGGTCCAGGTGTCGATGGAAATGAGGTGGACGGTGAACTCGACGTCCTGGGGGGCCCCCGCGGCAGTGGTGAGGTTTGCTGCGAAGGTCCAGACGGCCTTGTGCAGCCAGCGCGGGTTGTGGAAGTTCGCGTCGCGGCGGCTGTAGTGGAAGCGATAGCAGCTCGAGCTGCTCAGCGCGCCCTCCGCCTCGCCGTTCACCATGTACCACGGAATGTCCAGGCCCCCGTCCTGCAGCAGCAGCAGCAGCAGCAGCAGCAGCAGGTGGGCAGCGGCCGCGGGTGCGGAGCGGCGGCAGCGGGCGACCCAGCAGCAGCGCCACGGCGCCACAGCAGCAGCAGCAGAGCAGCAGCAGCGGAGCAGCAGGAGCAGCAGCAGAGCAGCAGGAGCAGCAGCAGAGGAGCAGCAGCAGCAGCAGAGCAGCAGGAGCAGCAGCAGAGGAGCAGCAGGAGGCGGAAGCTGACTCGGACGAAGATGTCGTGCCACCTGGTCCTGAAGGCCTCGTCGGCCACGGAGAAGGCGCCCGGAGGCTTCAAAAAGTCGCCAAGTCCGAGGGCAACGTCGACGTTGTGTTCCTGGTGGAACTTGCGGAGAGCCTGGACAGTGTCTTCGAGTTCGGTGAGGCGGAGGCCGCGCTTGAGGGCCCCCCAGGGGCCCCGGGGGCCCCCGGGGCCCCCGTAGGCGGCGCCGTTGGTGTTGCCGACGGCGACGACTCTGAGGAAGTTCGAGGAAGTCTTCCTGAACTGCAGCTCCGCAAAAGCCTCGCTGGAAGGCTCCTTGGGGACCTCCTCGCCCTTCTCCGTCTTCTGCTGCTGCTGCCGGTCCAGCGGGTGCTCCGCGCGCTGGGCCCAGACGCTGTCGACGAAGCAGAGAAGCGTGGGGCACTTGGGGGCCCTTTCGCGGGGGGTCTTTTTGCTGCTGAGGGTCTTGAGGAGTTCGGGGGCCCCGGGGGCCCCGGGGGCCCCCGGGATCGCGGGGGGCCCCACCTGGCCGCCGCGGTAGGCCTCCCAGTTGCGGACGAACTCCTCCAGAACGTCCAGCTGCAGAAAGGCCTCCTCGAGGACGCTGGTGGAGAAGAGCAGGTCGAGGAAGTTGGTCTTGAGCAGGAAGTCGCGCGGTGTACGTACACCGCGCAGCAGCAGCTCCTGCTGCAGGTGCGCCACCGCCGCCGTGGGCTCTTCGCGCTGCACCCCGCGGGCCACCCGCAGCACATTGAAGGGGAGGCTGCGCATGAAGCCCAAGTCCTTGTCCGTGAGTCTTTCGGGGACTTGGAAAAAGCCCCTTTTGTGGAAAGTGTTTCCGTCGAAGTACCACTCGCTCTCCCGCTGCTGCTGCCCCA
>NW_013542870.1:652534-656184 GCF_000499545.2 Eimeria tenella | reverse complement strand
GGGCCCCGGGGGGGCCCCCGGGGGGGGCGGGGGGGGCCGGGGAGGAGCGCGCGAGGCTGGCGAGCGGCGGCGCCAGCAGCGCCGGCAGCCACAGCAGCAGAAGCGGCCAGAGCTGGTGCACTCGAAGCAGCGCCATCGCTGCGCGGGTCCGGCTGCTGCAGCAGCAGCAGCAGCAGCAGCGGAGGCGGGGAAGGGCGGGGCGGCTGCTCGTGCGCGAGCTGCCGTTGCTGCTGCTGCTGCGCTTCTTCTTCTTGCTGCGGCCCGTGTTGCGCTGCCTTGGGCAGTGAGAAGCATCGGGGGGCCCAACGGCCACCCGCAGCGAACAGCTGCTGCTGCTGCTGCTGCTGCAGCAGCGGGAGAGAATCGGGAAGGCACAGAAAGGAGGAGACACGAGTGGGAAGCAAAGGGATCCTGTGCTCTGTAGAGACCCCTTCTTCCACTTTGCTGCTGCCCCGAGAAGACCTCCCCAGGAGCTGCTTCCGAGAACTTCCCTGCCGCTGCTGCTGCTGCTGCTGCAGCTCTAAGAAACACTAATGCAGCGCGAGGCGCAGCAAGCAGCACCAAAAAAGGCGCCGACTGTCTCGAGAACCGACGCTGCCAGCTGCAGGAGCTGCTGCTGCTGCTGCGATTCTTGCTGCTGCTCCCTCGCTGGCTCGAGGCCGAAGCAACAAATTCAATCCAAAGAAACGAAAAAAGAAAAACAAACAAAGCAAAGCAATTCCGACTGTCTATGCGCCTCGCGCCGAACAGTCTCGCCTCCTCGCTGCTGCTGCTGCTGCTGCTGCTGGTCAACAAGTGGAGAGCCGATCGTCCCAGCTGCTGCTGCGCGGACGGCCCCAGCCGCTCGCTCCTTCGCCCGAATTTCCCCCTTTTTTCCAATTTTATTTAATTAAATGCACTTAGTTTCCTTAATTAACGCAAAATGCACAACAAAGAAAAACTTCGCCCGCGAAAACTCCCAAGAAATGCCCCAGCACCCCGGATCTCGGCGATGGACTCCACCCCGTGCTCCCGCCTCGCTTCCCGGACTTCCCCGCTGCTTCCGCCTCTTCAAATGCAATTAAAACTCTTTTCTGAGTTTTAATTCCAAACAAATCTCAAAATAAACTTCCAAAGCGTCCAAAACTCCAAATCCAAACCCCCAACTCCGCAGCCACCCGGCCCGCGGCTCCCGCTCACCCCCTGGCGCCGCGGCGCTGTGCATGCCGCTCGAACTCCCAAAACCCCCAATTTAATTTCTAAAATGCCACAATTTATCTTTTTAATCTCTAAATTAATTCAAATAAACAACTCCCTAAAACTCACCGAAGATCTCCCACGCCGCCGGTGTCCGCAGCGGTCTAGCCCGCTGCAGCCTCTCGGGTGTACGTACACCCCAGCGAGTATAGTACACCTCGTTTAGATTAAGTTGCAACGGCGTTCCATTGAGAGGAGTTTGGGTTTAATTGAGTTTTTAATACTTCAATATCTATTTAATATTCATTTAGTGTCCATTTTATTCAATTTAGACTTCAGATTTACTTGCTGCGCCTGGCCGATTGCCCAGACTCGACTCGAGACCTTAAACCCTAAACCCTAAACCCTAAACCCTAGGCCTCAACAGCCCCTGCGCTAAATGGCATTCAGCCCGCCAAGTGTGTCGCTTTAAAAATAAAACCATGTGTCGCTATAGGCGACGCCTCACCGCTGCTGCTACTGCTGCTGCAGCTGCTGCTGCTGCTGCTGCTACTGAGACACTCGCTACAACAGGGCTTCCTGCTGCTGCTGCTGCTGTTCATGCTCTCGCGGATGCAGTAGCCGCTGCTGCTCCTGCTCTCTTTCGCGCAGCGGCGTGACCCGCTGCTGCTGCTGCTGCTGCTGCTGCTGCTGCAGGTCTTGGAGAGTGTGCTGCAGCATTTGAACTCTTGCTGCTTGGTTTGCTGCTCTCCACTTTCTCCTGGAAATTGCCAAGACACTCGAGAGCCCCAAGTGCTTCAGGTGTACAGACAGCAGCAAAGAGCCCCCGCACAGCGCGCTGCTGTTCCGCGCGCACTCTTCTGTCACCAGCAGTGCTGCAGCAGCAAATCAAAAGAACTAATTCAATTAGTTTAATTCAATTTAATTTAATTTAATTTAATTCAACTTAATTTAATTTAATTGTGATTTAGTAAGTGCAAAAAGAGCACAACGGGGGGAGTGAGCACTTCGCGAATGATCCAGGAAGAGAGAGCAGCAACAGCTGCAGCAGCAGCAGAAGCAGCAGCAGCAGCAGCAACGACAGCTGCAGCAGCAATGGCTGCAGCTGCAGCAGCTGCTGCAGCAGCAACAGCTGCAGCAGCAACAGCTGCAGCAGCAACAGCTGCAGCAGCAACAGCTGCAGCAACAGCAGCAGCGCGAGAAGCATCACCACCATCACCACCCCCATCATCATCATCACCAGCAGCAGCAGCAGCAGCAGCAGCAGCAGACCGGTTTTGGTTCCGTCTTTGGCAGTGATGAGAATGTCCACAAGACACGGGAGTCCCTCAACAGCAACTTGCTGCTGATGAAAAACTCCAAAAGCCCGCAGCTGTCTAGACACCTCAGACACTTCTTCCGGATACACCGAAGAGAACCCCCCCCGAGATATGCACCAAGAGCGCAAACCTGCAGCAGCAGCAGAAGCAGCAGCAGCAAGAGTAATGCAGCAGCAGCAGCAGCAGCAGCAGGAGTAAAGCAGCAGCAGCAGCAGGAGTAAAGCAGCAGCAGCAGCAGCGAGTAAAGCAGCAGCAGCAGCAGCAGAAGTAGGAGTACTAAAGCAGCAGCAGCAGTAGTAGGAGTACTAAAGCAGCAGCAGCAGCAGCAGCAGCAGTAGTAGTAGTGGTAGTAGTGGTAGTAAAGCAGTAGCAGCAGCAGCAGCATAAGCAGAAGCAGCAGCAGCAGCAGCAGCACTGACCTTCGTGGATGCACCTGTGGGGCAGCTCGTGGGGCAGCCAGGGAAAGAGAATTTGTTTGCTGAGGAAAAGCCAAAACACTTCTGTCTTTGCTTTTTCCCAAAATGTTTCTTTTCCTATTTTCCGGTACAGCAGCGACAGCAGGTACTTGTGTCTCTCTGCAGCAGCAGCAGCAGCAAAAGCAGCAGCAGCAGCAGTAGCAGCAGCAGCAAAGGCAGCAATAGCAGCAGCAAGCACGAGAAGCAGCAAGCAAAAGCAGCAGCAGCAGAAGCAGCAGCAGTAAAGGCAGCAGCAGCAGCAGCACAGGATTTGTTCATTATTCCTACACCCGGAGCAGCGAAAAGCTGCTTGCTGTTTTCAATCTTTTCTAAGGCGGCCAATTTGCTGCCTGCTGCTGCTGCTGCTGCTGCTGTTGCTGCTGTTGCTGCTGCTGCTGCTGCTGCCTGCTTCTCCACTGCCCGGCCAGCGGTTTGCTGCTTCTGGTTTCGTGTACTTTAACTACTTTAAATGCCAATAAATAAAAATTGAGAATTTAATTAATTTAATTGATTTAATTAATTTAATTAATTTAAATAATAAACAAATTGGTTAGTTTACTTTATTTTGTTTTAAAATAAATTAAAATTAAAAGTATCTTAAACGGCTTTAAATAGTGTTTAAATAAAAATAAAAATGAGGCAAAAAATAAGCAGCAGCAAACAATTAGAAACACTAAATAAATAAATAAATAAATAAATA
>NW_013542870.1:649422-652434 GCF_000499545.2 Eimeria tenella | reverse complement strand
GCTGCTGCTGCTGCTGCTGCTGCTGCGGCTGCTGCTCCTACTGCTTCCGCTGCTCCTGCTGCTCCTGCTGCTCCATTTGCTGGCCCGGGCGCCCTCGTCGTCGTCTGCTGCTGCAGCAGCTGCAGCAGCAGCAGCAGCAGCAGCAGGTGAAGCAATAGTTGCTGCTGCGGCTTCTGGGAGGCCCCTCAGGGGGGCCCCCTGGGGCCTCTTTTCTTTGATCGTTGGGTCTTTATTTCTTTTATCTTTTTGCTTCCTCTTGGATCTCCAAGAGGAGCTTTTGAGGATGCTGTTGAAGTGTTTGTACTTGCTGCTGCTGCTGCTGCGTTTGCTGCTGCTGCGCTGCTGCTGCTGCTGCTGCTGCTGCTGTTCCTTAGGCCTGTTGGTGCACAAGATCAGCACGTGGTAAGGAACTTCTTCTTCTTTTGCTGCTTCTCTTTTTCTTTTTTTGTATTTATATCCTGGAATTCGAATTCCTTTTGTGTTTCTGTCGATGTGGATTTCAAGAAAGTCATCATCTGCTTCTGCTGCTGCAGCAGCAGCAGCAGCAGCATCCCTGCGGCGCTCGTAGCTGTGTTCCTGCAGCAGCCGCAGACACAGCTGCGGGCTGCAGCAGCTGCTGCAGTCCTCGACTCTTTTGCGCAGCAGCGCCCGCAGCAGCTTCTCCCTGTCTGCTGCTGCTGGATCGAAAAATCGAGTTCTAGGAAAGGAAGCAAAATAGTGTCCGCTGATGCTGACTTCTGTGCTGCTGACTCCGAAGCGCAGCTGGCTGCTGCTGCAGCAGCAGCCGCCAGCGTGGCCCCCCCCGCTGCTGCTGCTGCTGCTGCTGCTGCTGCTGCTGCTGCTGCTGCTGCTGCTGCTGCTGCAAGGGGGCAGGCCAGCAGCACAAAAGCCCACTCGGGAACAAACGAAAACAGATCCACTTCCAACTTCTTGAGAAATAAAAGGCCCCACAGGTTCTCCGTGAATCCACAAACCCTAAAAGAAAATAAAACAAATTAAAATTAAAAGTTTATTTTTGAGTTAAATTAATTTATTCTAGTGACTACTTTGCAGCAAATAAAAGAAATCAAAAGCTGTAATTAACAGCAAATAAAAGAGGCCAAAAGGAGAAAATAAAAAACAGAAAAAGTTTAAAAGAATTATTTAGAGGCAAATTAAAATGTCCGAAAAGGTTAAACAAAAAACAAATGAAAAGAATTCAAAGGATGAAATGAAAAGCAAATAAAAGCAATTAAATGAAGTAAATAAAAAAGCAAATAAAAGCAGTTGATATGACTAAAATGCTTCCACAAAGGCCCAAAAATGGCGAAAATGAGTTTTTGAAAAGCGAAAAAAAGGAATTAAAAAGAGAAAACAGAAAGAAAACAATTAAAACAAAATAAAAGAGAAAAAAGGACTTAAAAAGAGCTTTTAAAGGAGGAAAAAGATGAAAAAAAGGAAAAACTTTGTGGATTTGACTTGAAAACGCTCGCCAAGTTTGTGGTCTTCCAGCCACTCCCCGTAGCCGTGGGGCCGCCCCTTCGCGTCTCTGCTGCCTTTGAATCGAAGTTGATAAGAAAATTTATTTGAAAAGGATTCGAAAAATGCATCATTTGCATTAACTGCTGCTGCTGCTGCTGCTGCCACCGTCGCAGCAGCAGCAGCAGCAGCAGCAGCAGCGGCCGCAGCGCCGCTCGACGCCGCTACCGCCCACTCCGGCGCTTCAAACGAACTCAGCATTCGCGTTATTGACAAACGCGGGCGGCCTGTTGCCGCTGCTGTTGCTGCTGCTGTTGCTGCTGCTGCTGCTGCTGCAGCTGGCGCGGGGGGCGCGCGGCGCCTGCTGCAGCAGCAGCCCTTGCTGCTGCTGCTGCTGCTGCAGCAGCAGCGACGCAGCTTCGCGTGCAGCTTCAAACAACTCCGCAGCAAACTCCGCACGCAACACCCCACCAACACGCAGTGGCTGTTGCTCAGCAAGGCTGCAACGTCCAACAAACCCTCAACCCTAAACCCTAAACCCTAAACCCTAAATCTTGTTAAACCCTACCCGATAAGACCCTCCTTCAAGCGCAGCACTCCCAATTCCTTAAGCCCCTAAACCCTAAAACCTAAACTCCAAACCCTAAACCCTAAACCCTAAACCCTAAACCCTAACCTGCGCCGTCGTTGTATCTGGAGTAGACGACGCTGGTGGGAGTGGTTTGGATGCGTTTGAGGCTGCCGGAGCAGCAAAAGAAAATAAACCCTTTTGGCAGCACTGCAGCAAGAAGAATGGTTAGGCGCAAGCAGCAGTAGAGGGAGAGCTGCAGCAGCAAAAAGAGCACCAGCAGCAGCTCCAGCAGCCGCTGCTGCTGCTGCTGCTGCTGCCAGCAAAACGAAACCAACACGTAAATGCAAACCCCCAAAATGAAGCAGCAAAGTACTTCAAACCCTAACTGCAGCGGCAGCCGCGCCACCAAGTGCGACAGCAGCAAAGCCACGCACAGAAGAATAAAAACCTGGACGCAGCAAGCAAGCAGCAGCAGCAGCAACAACAATGCGGGTCCTCTGAGCAGCAGCGGCGGCAGCAGCAGCAGCAGCAAACTAGCTGCAAAAGCAGCTAAAAGCAGCATCTACCTCAGCAGCAGCAGCAGCAGCAATCTTAGGAGCAGCAGCAGCAGCAGCAAGCAGCAATCGTAGCAGCAGCAACAGCTGCAGCAGCAGCAAGGCCCGTAAATAAATAGACACACGCAAACAAAGAAAAGGAGAGAAGATGAAAGGAGAGCAAAAGGAAAATGAAGAAGATAAAACAAAAGACAAAAAGAAAACGAAAAAGACAAAAAAGATAAACAGGAAAATAAGAGAAAAGAAACAAAAAAGGAACTTAGAAAAGTCCAGAGACAGCAGAAGAGTCAGAAACGGCAAAATAGGAAAAAGGAAAAGGGAAAAAACGAAAAGTGAAACAAAGAGAAGGCGCAGCAGCAGCAGCAGCATCAACAGCAGCAGCAGCAGGACAAGCCGCAGCAGCAACAGCATCAACAGCAGTACAAGCAG
>NW_013542870.1:644648-649322 GCF_000499545.2 Eimeria tenella | reverse complement strand
GCTGCTGCTGCTGCTGCTGCTGCTGCTGCTGCTGCGGCTGCTGCGGTGGGGGGCGAGTGCAGCGGCGCTGCAGGGGCAGCAAGCGGGGGCTCCAGCACGCCGCTGGGATTCAGCAGAGGAGAAAAGTCTGAAGCATCTTCTGTTATTTGAATTGCAAAGTTTTCGCCTTTTGGCCTTCCCCTGCGAGATGAGGCGGAGGCAAACGAAGGCCACGGCGCCTCGGAGTCCCCATTTTCTTGCGGACCTCCAGCAGCAGCAGTAGCAGCAGCAGCAGCAGCAGCGGGAGGTTCAGGGCTGGGCGCTCTCTCGCGCGAGGCAGCCGCGCCTGCCTCGCGCTGTTCAACTTGCATTGGGGGTTTTGGGGGGGAGAAGGGGCGGCGTTTTCCCCATGAGTCGGCGGGAAAGTCTGGATTATAAAGTTCTTGAAGTAAAAGAAAAGGAAAGCAGCAGTAGAGAGGGGAAGATCGCCGCTCAGAGGGGCGGAATCAGCGGGAAATCAACATGGAGGCGGACCGGCCTCAAGAGAGTGGAACTAGCGACTCTGGAATTCAACTAAAGTTCACTCGGAAAATGCCGCAAAAGCAGCAGAAAAACTAATGGCAAAGGGAATACTAGCAGAGTTTGGGGGAATAAGAAAGGAAAATAACTAAATGACCAAAGATCGTTCGAAGTTGCAAGTTCAACTTCGGGTGTACAGCGTGTACAGACACCTGGCGCCGCCGAAAGCTGCAGGCGTCGAGCCGCATCAGAGAAAGCTGCGTGAAATGTGCAAAACGTTGCATCGACGCGAGTTAAATGAGTCAAATAAATTCAAAATATTGCAAAAAGACAGATTAAGAAGAGTTATTTCTCCCTGCTTCACTAGATCTGCAGGGGCTGCACGAAAACCCGAGCACACCTTTTCGAGCCGAACCGCACAGGTGACTCGCGGCTTCCGCCTTTTAAATTCATCATTAAGTTGTTCAAATATAATTATTTTGAATTAATAAACTGCGGACGATAAATTTTTATTCTTTTCTGTAGATCTCCTCGAGAGCGGTTTCAGGAAACGGCAGTCGCTGCCGCCGCCTGCTGAGGCGCCTGCGGCAGCCTCGGTAGTTTTGGATTCAAATTCCGGCCATTCAGAAAACAAAAGATAAAAAAGGTATTTAGCTTTTGTTTTTGACATTTCTGAGGGGAAAATTCAAAATTAAATCAGCTTTCTACCGCGTCTCGCCCTCTTGAAGGCGCAGCAGCCGGCATTGAACTTGAACTGGGCTGCTGCAGCAGCTGCTTTACCTCCCCTCCAGTAAGCGAGAAGCAAAAAGACTAAAAGTGTTTAAATGAAATAAAATGCCATTTTATTTGTTTTCAAATCATTAAAAAACTCTAAAACACTGTTTTTGAAGACCCTTGCCTCTCCAGCCTCCTCTGCTTCTTCCGCTGAAACTTTTCTTTCCTTCTTTGAATCTCCTCGGGCGTCAAACTGTCCGCAGCTCTGTTGCAGTGCAGCAGCATCAGCAGGGCAGCAGCAGCAGCGAAGCAGCAGCAGCAGCAGCAAAATTCAGCTTTCTGCAATTCAACTGTCGCGGCCCTTTGTATGTATCATTTGTCCCCTCTACTTGTTTTCTGTTTTATTCATTTCAAATTCTAAAAGACAAAAAACAAAAACTAAAAAATTAAATAAAAAGCAACTCCAGCAGCAGCGGCTCTCTAGACACTGCGCGGCTCAGGTGTACGTACAACCCAGGAAAGCAGAACACAACGCATTCTTCGAGAAAGCAGAATAATAAATAGAACAATAAAACAAAATTAAAAATAAAAATTAAATTTAAATTCTAATTTAAATTTAAATTTGTATTTAATTTGCAATCAACTCAGCCTCACTTGCGTCTTTCACTTCTCTTTCCTTTTTGCATTTTCTTTTTTATTTCTTTCTGATCTTCATTTCCTTCAATTCCTTTTTTCTCCCCCTTTCCAGATTTAATTCCATTTCTCTCAGGGGCCCCTTCAGGGGCCCCTGAGGGGCCCTCTTCCCCTTCAGGGGCCCCTTGGGGGGCCCCCTTGCGGGCCCCTTTGGGGCCCCCCTTGCGGGCCCCCTTGTGGGACTCTTTGGAGGCCCCCTTGGGGGCCCCCTTGGGGGGACCCCTGGGGGCTTCTTCAGGGGGGCCCCCCGAATCCTCTTCAGGGGGGCCCCCAGGGGCCCCCGGGGCCCCCAGGGCCCCAGGGGCCCCAGGGGCCCCCAAAGTTTGTGGGTGTTTGTCTTGTTGGTTTTTCATCCATTTGAGTTCTCTTTTCTGGTGTATCTGCACATACACCGCAAGGGACATTTGGAGGAGTTAAAAGGTTTTATTCGGAAGGAAAGAAGCAAAAGAAGTTCCGGAAAGAAGCAAAGAAGTTTGGAAAACAAAGACGATTCAAAGAAGAAAAGAAGTGGAAAGGGGCGGAGAAAAGAAGCGGCGAAGCGCGGCGCTGGGGTGTATGTACACCTTGGACTGCAGGTGCTTCTCCAGGTCAGCTTCGAAGATGAAAATCTTTCGAGGACAAAGTTTGCAATGAAACTTTCCTCTTGTGAATAGAATATCATTTTCATCAGATTCTGCTGCTTCCGAGCTTCCATTTGCTGCTCCTGTTGCTGCTGCAGCCCCCCCCGGCCCCTCCTCATCGCTGCTGCTGCTGCTGCTGCTGCTTGGCTGCAGCAAATCAACAGCTTCTTCTGCATGCACTTCGCCCTTTTCGTGCTTCTGCATTGCCATTAAAAAGCCCCGGGGGTCTTCAGCATAAAGAGCAGCAGCTCTTCGAATCAAAGCCCTTCTGACCCGGGGGCTCAAGTTGCTGCTGCCTTCGTCCTCGCTGCTGCTGCTGCTGCCGCTGCTGCTGCTGCTGCTGCAGGTGTCGGAGGGGCCCTCGGGGTGCAGCGGGGGCCCCCCGCTGCGCCTGGCGGGGAGTTTTCTCTTAGTTTTTTTTCCATTCTTGTCTTCATTGGCCTCTTCTTCTTTCCTCCCAGAAGCTGCAGGACCCAAAAGGCCAAAAACTGCGCGCTTTAACATTTCTGGAGATCTCTGTGGAGCTGCTGGAGGCCCTGGGTATGCGCTGCGGTGTACGTACACCCGAAGGCCCCAGCTGTCTGCGGAATCTTCGGGGGCTCTTTGGGCTCTTTCAGAAATTCAAAAGTTCCCGAAAGCGTCAACTAAATGAAATTAAGTAAGTTGAACAAAGTTGAACAACTCAAGTTTGAATCTGAGGTGAAATAAAGGGAAAATGGCGAGGCGCAGCAGAGGCTCGACGGCCAGCAGCAGCAGACGCCGCCGCAGCGGAAAATGCCGCAAGTTTTTCCCTTTTTGGAGTCAATTTGAATTAAATTTCAAATTAAATTCAAAAAAAGAAAAGAATTCAACTTTTAGTTCCGATTCAACGGAAGATCAGCCTTCTACTGCGCAATCTTCTGTGGGGCCCCAGCAGCAGCAGTGACACCGGAGAAGTTGAATTTGCAAGTGTCTGGACAGTTTTTGCAAACAAACGAAAAAATAAAACTGAATTTCATGTTATTTCTTATTTATTCATTTATTTCTCGTTCATTTGTTCATTTATTTGTCCATTTAATCGTTTTTGTCCAGCTGCTGAATGCCAAGAGCTCGCGGGGGCCAGTGACTTCAGCTGCAGCAGTATATCGCATTTCCATTCGAAAAATAAAATTCAATTAATTCAAAAAATAACAAAAATTAATTTAAATAATAAATAATAATAAAAATTATATTATCTGCGATAAGTGTGGCACCAGCAATGGCAGTTTTAATTGTTACAATTATGGCAAATAATAAACGGTAATTATGGTAATAATAATGACAATAATAATAACAATAAGAATAAAAGTAATAATACCAATAATAATAATAATCAGCGATAATAATAATAATGATAATAATAGTAATACTGCTAATAATAATAATAATAAGAATGATAATAATAGTAATAACATTAAGTAAAATAAAGAATTAGGAATTCCATTTCATTGAAAGCAGAACGGAGGACAAAGTCAACGCGATTCCTCTTTTGCTGCTACTGCTGCTGCTACTGCTGTTGTTGCTGCTCCTGCTGCTGCTGCCGTTGTTGCTGCTCCTGCTGTTGCTGCTGCAGCTGCTTCTGTTGCTGCTACGGTTGCTGCTGCGCTTGCTGTTACTGCTTCTGCTGCTGCTTATGTTGCTGGTGCTGCCAGTGCTGCTCCTGGTGCTGATTCTGCTGCTGTTGCTGCTGCGGAGTTATTCCTGCTGCTGCTGCTGCTGCTGTTGCTGCTAGTGGAGTAGCTGCGCTGCTGCTTGAACTTATTTTGGCGTTCTGCATTGTCTTTGTTTTACTTTAGTTGGTCTTATGAGAAACATACGTAACAAAGAAAAGAAAAGCAGCAGCTGCTGCTGCTGCTACCGCCGCTGCAGCAGCAGTAGCAGCTGCTGCGGCTGCTGCTGCTTCTTTGCTTTGTTTGCCTGCGTCTAACTTAATCTGTGGGGTTTTTATTTTTCTTTTCTTTTTTTGGGGTTTAACTTTTAACTCATTTTGCTGCTGAGGGCTCTGAAGGCCCAAATGTGATTCTAGGCAGGCGCTATTTTCTAGGGTTTAGGGTTTAGGGTTTAGGGTTTGGGGTTTAGGGTTTGTTGCTTAGGCCTTAGGCTTCGCCCAAAGACTAAACCCTAAACCCTA